>NC_063261.1:3231945-3279945 GCF_019578655.1 Ricinus communis | reverse complement strand
CCTATCCTTTTATCTCAAGTCTTTTGTGAATTTTGTTGTGGTTTACATGTGTAATGATTGTCCATTGTATAGTGATGTTGCTCATTGTTCTTATAACTGTGAACAGGTGAATTATACGGGAAGTTGGCCAAATGACTCGTATGGAAGCACCTACAATCAAGAGTGGAGCACTCATTCACCCTTTGGATGGAGCTTAGATGGCCAAGAACCACTAGGAATTCAGCAACTACATCGTGACTAATGTTGCACCTTCAACTCAAGATGAAGAGTTAGTGTCGGAGGAGGCGATGATGAGGTTCATAACAAGTCTTGAGGAAAGATTCCAACAAACTGAGAGGATACTTGAAGATCAACAAGCCTCGATTAACAACGTAGAGCATCAAGTAGGCTTAATCTTCAAGTTACTAGCGGAAGAGCAATTGAGAACTCCATCAAACGCTGCCGAATCCGAGGAACATTTGAGCGCCATCACTTTGCGTTCGGTGAGAATTTTCTGGTTTATCTATTATGTTTGACGATGATGCTTATGCGGGACGACTCTTTGAACATGAGATAGAACCGGAAAGGAAGAAACAAACATGATCCTCCGAAAGACTACCAACCGGAATGTACAGTTGATGATCTTTGAGTTGCGGTTAGAGGAATTGTTGGTAGATTTTCCACAAGTCCCTCGATGATGGAAGATGAGCACGAGTTGTCCAATGAAGAAGTCTTGGAGGAGCTCGAGTTTCTCCTAGCAAGAGAACCAAGCCGGGGACTGAAGAAAACCATCGACACTCCTAAAGAGATTGCCCAACCATCGATCCTTCCAATTATTGAAACTCCAGCTTTCAAATTGGAAGAGCCCTGAAACATCATGACTACATCCAATTATACGAGGCGAGTCTGCCCATCATATTGGCGGCTTGTTTGATAGTCGGGAAGAGGAAATTGACGATTATCCCTCTAAGCGGATACTTGAAGATATTTGCTTGGAAGAAGGATGGATGGTCGCCGATCACGCCCATTTGCCTTTCACCATGAGTCCGGTAAGAAGACTCATCACATAAAAAGAAGCGCTTTGGGAGGCACCCCAAACTTTATCTTTAATCTTTAATATTTTAACCTTTTGTTTTGAAACATTTTATTAGTTTTAGTTTTCATATTTTCAGTTTTGATTTTATTTCTTTATTTTATTATTTTGATTCTAGGAGGCGTTGAATTTCCACAACATCGGCCTCGATGGATGATCGAGGCGATTCCTAGATCTTTTTATTTTCCGTATTTATTTACTTTATTTTCATACATGTCATGCACTTGGATTGTATTGCTTTGTTCTCTTAGTTGAGCATTCCATGCGGGGTATCCATAACATTTTACACCGAGGACAGTGTGTTCTTTAAGTGTGGGGTGCTTATGGGTAAACCTAATCTCTCATATGATTTTAAATTGCTATGGCTAGGTGTTGTGTATTTTTAAGGGATGTTAGGACACTGTGTTTTTATGCACTTGAGTATGCTATTTTTGAGCTGATTGATGACTTGATTTATAGAATTGTAGTTACTTTTCTTTGTTGTTCATTGTCCTTGGAAAACAATTTATGGTGTTTTACACATCAACCCTGCCGGGTTAAACCGGTGTTATTTAATTGTTTTTCGAATTGTCGAATTTTAACTTAGAACGTTGATAATATCATATGCATGTGTTTCTTAAGTAATGATTCAATTAATGATGTTGCGAACCAACTGCACCTAATACCACACCTGAAAGTGAGATTTTGAGCCAGTTGAGCATTCATTATACTTATGCTCTTTATATTTCTTGTTTGAGTGTGCATTGTACTTAACTTTGCTTCTAGAACTTGCTTTGTAATGCGTGTTGAAGTTACATGAATATTGTGAATACCATGAGATGATTTGGGCGATTTAGGAATCACCACATTTGACCAAAAGCCTACCCCCTTATGTTTCCATTAGTTAGCCAGTTTTGAGCCTTAACCTTTTCTTCATAATCTACACCTATACACTTCAATTATACCATTCTTTACATTTATCTTTCCTTTACCCTTATGCTGGAATTTCTTTCATGATATGTTCGACTTTATGTGGGATTTCTTTAAAAAAAAAGAAAAAAGAAAAAAGAAGAAGAAGAAAAAAAATATAATAAACAAATCTCTTTAATTATTTATCTTTTATTGGATTTAGAGCATTTGCGAGCGTTATTCTATGAAGTAGGGATTTTAGTGAATGATTCTTTTGTGATCTTAGGCATTTAATCCTTTGAGCATATAATATTGTTTATCGCATAATTCCGGCATTTTCATACTTCCAAATCTACCTTTACCTAGCCCCATTACAACCTTGGTAAAGACCCTTTGATTTTGGTATTTACTTATTCACAGTAGCGAAGATATGATTTATGAGCAAGCTTATGGTGAGCGGGTCTTGTGCATTTGCTTCGAGGGATTTGTTATTCACCTAATATACACTTTGAGCAACTTGAGTGATCCCTGTGAGGCATTGGTTCATGATGTTTGTGTTGAGTTGTCATTTAAGTTACTCATGCATTAATATTATTTCCATTCTTTGTTAATGATTTGTAATTTGATTTATGATTGAGTAACCTTTGAGATGTGTTGAATACTCTCTGTTATGGACTAGGGGCATAAACTGAAAGGAATTGCTAACTGTAGTTTTATGGGTTGAGTTGTTAATTGCTTGAGGACAAGCAATAGCTTAAGTGTGGGGTAATTTGATGAGCATAGTTTTACACATATTTGCTTGCATATTATTGCGTATGTTCTTAGCAATTATTGTGCTTTTATTCCCAGATCACCCGTGTTTTATGTTCTTTTGCATTTCAGGAACATTTATAGGACCATCATCAGTGTTTAAGCAATTATAGATCAATACGTGCGGAAACGGATGAGAATTCATCAAGATCGGACAAGAGCCTGTGCATACATTAAGCACGGCTGGACTCGGCCGTGCTCAACCATTGGCTTTGATTCTTGAAATTGGCACTTTGGGCACGGTTTAGTAGCCACCACGGCCTTGACCGGCCGTGGTGGCCAAGCAGGGAGGAACACTGTGGTGAAACCCTACTTGGTGAGATCCACGGTTTCGGCCGCGGCTGGACTTGTGTCTTGACCATACTGACCTTGAACACGGCCGTCTTGAGTTAAATATATAAGAAAAATTGAGTTTTTCTTAAGTAGGAGAGGGAAAAAGAGTGACATTGAGCCACAGTGGCTGGTTCGGTTCTGCAATCACGAGTGCAGAGAGAGTTGCGGTGGTAAGAATCCGGAATCGTAAGATTCCGGTGCAAAACCGATGAGTGGAGCAATTCAAGAGGTAGTTTGGGAGATTAATCAAAGTGTAGATCCAGTTTGGGTATTCATCCAATTCGAGAGAAAAGGGTGTACATGTTTTATTTTCATTATTCTTTCATTGTAATTGATTTCCTAGATTGTTTTAAATATGAACATGTTTAGCTAGACTGATTTAATCCATTGGGATTTCTTTAATATGTTGGCTTGATATTATATTCTTGGATTGTTTGAGTTGGTTTTGTATTCTTCTTGTTTCGGTATTAATAAGATTATGCATTATTCATGAGACGTTGTGAATTGTGATGTTTAGATTGCTTTATGAGATTGAGAAATCCGTTTGGCAATTGGAACTTTGAATAACAAGAGCTGGTTAATAATCGCTTAGAGATAAGGATAATTAACTAGCCGGATTAAGAATTAACAAAGCTTAATAGAGGCAGATTAAAGCTTAATGCTAATTTAAAAATCAATCGTTAGGAAGAGATTCCAACTTTAGGTTATTAGGTTTAGGAATTCGGTTATCTCGAGAAGAAACCGAATTCTTAAGAATCGTCGACGGGTAGCATAATTAGACTCACCGATCCTTTATCTTTTGTTTGATTGCCAACTAGTTTAGATTCCCTTTGGGTTTGTCTTCTTGTCTTGATTATTTCACTTATCAATTACTCCTGCATCTCCCTTAGGACTTAGCTCGTAGTTAATAGTTAGTTTAGAATTTATTCATCATCCATTTTAGGTTAATATAACAAAGAACAAAGGAGTAACTCTGGGCTTTCGCTTTCCCAAGGAATACGACCTTGATACTCGCCATTAGTGCTAGACTGCATCGATAAGTACACTGCCTTAGATTGTAGCTAACACGAGTAGCACCCATCAGGGATCGTGGAAGAGAAGAAGAAGGAGGAAGGGGCGTCGACTTCGACAACTTTGACGTCCAATTCTGCTCCAATTCTTCTCTTTATCACTCTTTGGCTTCTTTTGGACCTAATGCACACAAACAGATGCGTAGGGTGAGTGTTGGGACCAATTCACATCCAAATGTACATAAAATCAGCCTTAAAAACCCCATTTAGATGTGTGTATTCTACACACATCAACAGGCTACATCACCAAGCCATGCCGGTCACCACGCCCATGCCCAAGCCCGTGAGGGAGATGCACGTAAAGCACAAGGTAAATTCAGTTGTCACCACGGCTTTCGAAGGCACCACGGGCAGCAACACTAGGTCGTGCCCCAACCCGTGACAGATTGGTGCCATAATGAAGCTTTAGGGTTCAACACAGGCCGAGTCCTAGCTATGCTGATCAGCACGGCCTTGCCTCGCCCGTGCTGACCCTGTGACTATAAAAAAAAGCCTTTTCAAAATTTTCCTACCTTTCCCTCTCTAAGCTCCAAGGTGTTGTTTTCTTCCTTATCTCTGATTTTTCTTACCTGTCTCAGCAACTTCAAGTAAGTCTCTTTGCCTTTTGCTTTTATTTAATTAAATTTGATTTTTTTCTTTTATGCATTTATTTTATTTAGGACTTTTTGATATGTTTTGGTAGTTTTACTTTGTTACACTGCTTCAATTTGATCTCGATTAGATTTAATTAATACTAGTTGCTATGTTTAATGTGAATTGGACTATGAAATGATAAGTGTAGGATTTGGCAATAATAAAGTTTATTTATGGCATTCTATTATGAACAATTGTTAGCATATATTTGCTTTATTTGGTGCAGGATAAAGTAGGCTGGAATGTAATTATGAACTAGTTTATCCAGGAGATTGAGGCTTTAGTCTTTTGTTAAGTCTAAAGTTTTCTGTTAGTCAAATTATAGTCGTTATACTGTTTAATTTTCGGTATAATTTCTGATTAATTTGATTTCTTATTCGAATACTAATGATTCATTGCATTAGGTAATATGAGAGATCGCGATCAATCACGTAGAAAGAAAGCTGCTGGCGAAGGAACATCTACCTCCACTTCTTTGCACGACACCTCCTGCCATGACAACTGGTCAAGTCAGAAGAGCACCGGTGCAGGTCCACCCACTGGTCATCATCCATTATGGACATTTCCGATGGATGGCGGCCGGTCTTGGTGAAGTAATGTCTTGATGATGAAGGTGGAGCAAGATGTTCGCCGCGCCACCAGTGCTGCGGGGTGGCGGCGTGTTGTGGTGCTTCGGCGTGATTGATGTGGTCGCACAATGCAATGAATCATTAGTATTCGAACAAGAAATCAAGTTAATCATAAATTATACCAAAAATTAAACAGCATAATGGCTATAATTCGACTAACATAAAACTTTAGACTTAACACTAAGACTAAAGCCTTAATCTCCTATATAAAACTAATTCACAATTACATTCCAGCCTACTTTATCGTACACCAAATAAAGCAAATTTATGCTAACCATTGTTCATAATAAAATGCCATAAATAAACTTTATTGCTACCAAACCCCACACTTATCATTTCATTATTCGAATTCACATAAACATAACAACTAGTTTTAACTAAATCTAATCGAAGTCAAATTGAAGCAATGTAACAAAGCAAACTACCAAAGCATATCAAAATCTCCTAAATAAATAAAATGCATAAAAGAAAAATCAAATTTAATTAAATAAAAGCAAAAGGCGAAGAGACTTACTTGAAGATGCCGTGACAGGTAAGAAAAATCAAAGACAAGGAAGAAAACTGTACCTTGGAGCTTAGAGAGGGAAAGATGGGAAAATTTTGAAAAGGCCTGCTTTTATAATCACGGGCGTCAGCACGGGCGAGGGCGACCAGCACGGCCATGACTAGGCCCGTGCTAAACCTTGAAGCCTCATTCTGGTGCCCATCTGTCATGGGTGAGGGCATGGCCGTACTGGTGTTGCTGCCCGTGGTGCCTTCGAAAGTCATAGTCGATGACTGAATTTACCTTATACTTTACGTGCATGTCCATCACGGGCTAGGGCACGAGTGTGGTGACCGACACGGCCTGGTGATACAACCTGCGGTGGCCTCGGAAGTGCGGTGGGCGGCTGAATTCCCAAATTCGACAGCTTTGGTAAAGGGATCAACTACATTATGATATGATTCTCTTCTTTGCATGGCTATATCGCCTCTACCAATGATTTCACATATGATATGGAAGCGTCTTACGATATGTTTAGATTTCTGATTAGACTAAGGTTCCTTGGCTTGTTTAACTAATTATCTATAAAACAGTGATTATCGTCAAAGAAATCTTATAGAATCTGTATCTAGACATAAAATCATCCGAAAAAATGATGTCGGGGTGTTAAAATCCAATCGGGTCTATATAGAGCCAATTGGCTCTATAGCGGAAGTTTTGAAATTTGCATTTTAGTCCCTGTTTTGTAAAAAAATTTATTTTGACCTTCAAACTTAATTTTTTCAGACAATTAGGTCAAAATTGATTTCAAAAAGATAATTCCAGCTGGATTAACCTTGATCCTAGCCTCAAATTCGCCTATTCTTCACCTCTCGAGACCCGAGAAAGCAATAACTCTCATAATAAGATTTTCTATTCTTCCCTCGATATCTGGATTCGGAAAAGGGATGCTCATAGTTAGGGTTAATTTTAGGTAATCACAAAGCAGATATTTGGCATGCATCCTAAATAAGCAAAACTAAAGTGCATAAAATAACTTTAGCTATTACAACCCGCCTACAACTAAAAAATGCAAGAAAAAATGCCTAAAAATAAGTCACAATTTATAAAATTGCCAAAATACATCAAAAACTCAAAAGCAGGTTGAAATCACGCACAACCGATTAGCTTAAGGTGTAGAGCCGAATTGGCTCAACGTTGAGACGATCGATTCTAGGGGCTTCAAGTGATTTTCCTATGGTCTTTCTCAATTCCTCACGCCTATAATCGATTTTCACATGCACAGATGGTAAAACTTCAATTAGAACATGTAAAATTGACATAAAAAAAGAACTATAATGATAAAAGCCAATTCTCTATATATGTCGATATATCTTTGTAGTTTAAAAAAAAACTTTGAAAAATGTGGCTAACCTTAGACCTAGGGTATAACAATCTATTTAAAGCAGCAGGGCTAGGTAACCCTAGGAAAGACAAATAAAAATTCAATTATTTGAATAATAAACTATAATTATCCATTCCTTTTATCAAATTAATATCAAAAAATAAAGGATTAAATATTTTTTATTCAAACAATTATCATTAAAAATATTTAAAAGTCTCAATAATTATTATAAATACCTTCTAGCAACTTATTTTTACCAATTTTTGGCATTTTAGGTCGAAAGTATACGTAAAGTAGTGTCAGATTGCAAAACATGGCCAATCAGCACTGTATAGAGCCAATCGGCTATACATAGAGACAATTTGGCTCTAAGAGGCAAAACTTTCAAAAATTTTAGCAATTTAGTCCCTGAACTTGTAAAAACTATCGTTTCACTCCTAAAGTTTATCTTTTCTATCAATTTGGTCCAAATTGATTCTAGAAAAGTAATTCTAAGTCTAATTATTCTCATCCGTACTCAAATTTTCCTCTTCTCAATCTCTCAAACTCGAGAAAGGCAATAACTTTCATCATCGGGTTTTTTATAATTCCCTTGATATCTATATTCAGAAAATGGGTGTTGACAGACACCCCTAAGGTATGAAACTGCGGTCTTCCCAAGAGTATTGCAAAAGAGACACGTATGTCTAAGACCACAGACTCAGACATAGATTCGATGGGCCCTACTTTCACCAAAGCCTTAAAGATTTCGCAAGCTTTCCTCTTTGACTAATTATAGCCTCTAATGATAGTGGAAGTGGGCTTGGGATCATCTTTCTCTAACCTATACTTGCTCAGGAATCTTAGGGGGCATATGTTAATCCTGGATCCGTCATCGACCATTACGCATGGGCTCTTTACCCCTTTGACTATCGCTTCTATGTATAATGGCCAGTTATTCTTTCTCCCTTCGGGCAATAACTCTTCGTCCGTAAAACTAATTACTTCCAATTCTCCCTTAGAGCTGAAACTAACTCTTCTAGGGTTGCCTCAACCAATACCATTATCTGATCTAAGGCCTTAGTCAATGTCTTCCTATGCTCTAGGGGTGCTTCCAGTAATTGTTAAACTGAAATGTTGGCTTGGATTGTCTTCAGTTGCCTCAACAGCGTGTCTTCACTCGACTCTGTTCACTCTTCTTTTCTTCTTTCTCTTTATTGCTTGTTCTTCCTTCTTCTCTCTTTCAGACTACTTGCTCATGTCGTTATACACTTGTCCACCTCGGGTGATACCTTTAACTGCCTTGGTCACTGGCTCTTGTACTGATGTGTTGAATTCCCTCTAGATATCTAGGGGTCCTACTCTCCCTAATGCATTTTCTTCTCTTTGCTCACTACCTTAAATATCGAGACTCGCAATCATAGAGGACTAGGTCCCAAAGCTATCCTATAGGTGAATGATGGTGACTCACTCATCATCCCTTACATACTTGTATTTTGCTCTCTCCTAGTCTCTGATTTTCTCTTTTGCTCTCTTCCCAGTCTATCTTCCTTCTCTTTTAGGGTTTTCGGCAATGGCAAAGCAGCCGCAAACACGTAGTCTTCTAGGAGCCTAGAATTTACCATCATGGCTAGGTAAGTTGGCGCGTGGGTATTATTGTTGTTTGGTAGTAGGTTAGCTCGCCTTCTTGTATCTAGGTCCGTTATCTTGCTATCATCAACCATTCTCTGAGTCTCGTTATGGAGGCTCTTGCTACTGTCCATCTTATGACCATTCACTTGGTGATATTAGTAGTAAGACCATATGTCTTCCCCCAATAGAACGGTTCCTCGCCTGATGAACGGTGGCTTCAGCAGTTTATGTTCGGGTAGCTTTACTATAACTTAGGAACTTAGAGAACCTACGCGGCTGTGCTAGGGCATTGTACCCTACTGCAGACACACTTACCTCTTTAGAGCTCGAGGCATTCGTACTGCCACTTCGATAGGCACTCTTTTTCAGCTCAGCCTCTTCTACATTCACCGTGCATTCTCACAGGTCTTCAAAATATTTTATCGAATATGCGACTAACCTCTCATTGATATTAGGCAATAGGCTCTTAATGCAAACCAGACTTGGTCTCTCTCAGTCGATCGGGTTATCATTTTTCCTACCTTTGTCCTAAACTAGAGGATGAAGTCCGAGGTTGTCTTATTATGTAACTGCCAGGTTGACTCCAAATCTCAAGTACTAACTTCTAAATCTATGTTGTACTCGTATTGCCCGATGAATTTAGCCGCTATATCCTTCGAATCATCTCAGCTTCTCCACCAATTGCCAATACTATTTAGCAGTAGCGCCCGTTACATACAACCCAAAATACTTGATTATTTACTATTTAGTCAAATTTGAGCAAGTGGACATTCCTATCCTGTAAGAATTTAGAAAAGCATATGGGTCCCTAGTCTCATCAAACTCCTACAGATCCGATAGATGTACCTTCCTTCTAAAAGTCACTGCCACGGGGTCATCAATATCCTTTATTGTCTCCCACCCTTTCAGCTTCAACATCTTCTCCATTCTTTCCAACTGTTTGGCCATCTTGGCAAACTTAAGGTCTGTTGATACCGGTGTAGGAATTAGCATAGAACTGGTAGTATCTTATCATCGCCGTCTACAAATTCATATGAGTTATTTGCGGACCACTTTTCCTTTTCTACTGTCGGAGCAGCAAAATCCAAAGTGATTGGGGGAGTTGGCAGTATTGGCGTGCTGGCGCCATTTCCCTGTACTGTGTCGCTGTTTGTAGCATTCCCTGTGTTTAGCATATGTAGTAGTAACTTCAATAATTATGTCTATTGTTTGACCGTTTCCATTAGGTCTTGTACCTGAGTTCTCATTGTTGTGACCTCTTCTTCAAGAGCTAGTATCTCTGATTGCTGCTCTTCAGTTTATGCCATATCTCTAACTAGTCTATGTCCATGCCTAACCCAAGCAATGATGAGATGGCTGCATTCATTAAAAAGGTTGGAAATCCATGAATCTAGGAATTTGAACGCATGTATGCATGTGTGGGCGACGGTTTAGGGCTTGCACCCAAGTGTCACTAACGACTACAACGCTGTAAGGCTTTTCAACCTAATCAGGAACAAGCTAACTAGTCCTAGAGACTAGCATGGAGATGGGAGTGACCACCCGGGTAATTCACCGAGACACTTTTATTAATGAGTGGTGTTTCTCGATTCTATAAGGAAGCTTTATGCCACAAATCTAGAGATGGATCCGGAAGCTAACTTCCCTATTTATGTATCTTTGTTTTTAATTTTATTGTTCAACAGGCTATTCCTTATAAATTCAAAAAATTATATTTCTACACATCAAGCACCTAAGTCTAGCCCATTTTATTAATCCCAGCCCATACTCAAAGTTATTAATCTAATTTAGTAGTTAATTATGTACAAGGCCTTCCTAGTCTAGCCCAATTATAAATTATGCTTTGGTTTCCAACCTTTAAGCCTAATGGACTATTTTTACGAAAAGGGCAAATTAGGTGATCTTAGATCTAGTATGGCCTAATTAACCTAACTAAAACATGGCAAAGCCCATTAGGTCCATGTTGATTTAAGAGTTTAAGCCTATTTACCATTAATTTACCCAATGGACTATAATTTTCATGCCAGATCCAATTTTATAGTCTATTGTCTATATGCTCGATTTTAATTAGATAATCATACAATATGTATTTAGCATTCATTCGAAATAAGGTAAAAAATAAAGTGCAAAAAGTAAATCTAGCTATTACAACTCGCTTACAACTAAGAAAATTGGAAAGAAAACACCTAAAACTAAGTACAGTACATAAACATCTAAAAAATACATCAATAAACTGGAAAAGTCAGGATTGGAAGGTATATAGCCGGTCGGCTCAAGGTGCATAGTCGATCGGCTCATCACATAGCCGAATCAACTCTACACCGAGCCGATCGACTCTAGGGCTTTGGTTGACATTTTTGGCAGTCTTTCCTCGATTCGAACACCCCAGAGCCACCTCCACATGCACAAGAAATGAAAGATCAATTAAAAATGTATGAAACTAAATAGAAAATACAAAAAAAAATAGAATTAAGTGAAAAACTTAAGCAAATCATGCAAACCCTAGAAAATAAGAAAAATAGTAAATGAGAAAGACAAGATTTCAGATTTTGATTATAGATACCTAAAACCAATTTTAACTAAAAAGCCAAGAACATACATATTAATGGATCTAAAACCATACATGTTCTTGTCATCTGATTCAATTTTCAGTATATTCATATTATCATATTCAATTCCCAGCAGTTCATAAGCATGTTAATTCATAAGAAACCTTATTCTAATAATTTAAAACACATAAAAATCAATAAACCAAGAATACCCAATAATCTTTCTAATGACTAAAAATAAAAGAATCAATTTGTAAGGATGAGGATGTTGATGGTGTTGAATTTGGGGAACCCTTAGGTTGTCACTGTTGGATGTTGATCTTTGAGTCTCTTGAGATGAAGAGGTTGTGGAATTGTATATTGGTTGAGAATCTAGTTCTACTTTGAGATTTCAAAAAACTTTTATCATTCTAAATGGGTTTCCTAATTTAGAATTCTTTCTAAGTGGCTAACTCTATGTATATATTGATGTATCTTTGTAGCTTAAGAATACCTTGAGGAATGTAGCTAACCCTAGACCTAAGGCACACCTTCCTATTTATAGTAGTAGGGTTAGGAAACCCTAGGAAAAACAGATAAGTATTCAATTATTTGAAAAATAAATTATAATTATCCCTTCCCTTTATTAGATTAAATATCAAATAAAAAGGGATTAAATATCTTACACTCAAACATTTATCCTTACAAATATTCTAAAATCCTAATAATTATCATAAGTACCTTCTAAAAACTCACATTTACCAATTTTGGCATTTTAATTCTAAAATATAAGTAAAATGACGTCTGAAGTATTTCCCATACAATTGGCTCTTTTTCCTGAATTTTACTCTTAGCAACCCCTATGTTCAAAGCTGCACCGTCGGATTAGTAAGGCCGACTTTCTTCCCTGCTCGACAAGTGGGTCTTGCAGTTTGATTCCCGTTATCCGCCCAAGCCCAGGGTAAGGTAATTTTTTAAATAGGATAAAGGATTCAGTATAGTTGACTAAGATTTCAAAAAACTGCCAAATGGCACTGTGTAGAGCCAATCGGGTCTGCACACAGCTGATTCAGCTCTATGCTTAGCCTATCAGCTCTATGTAGAGCCGATTGGCTCCAAGGGGCAAAATTTTGGAAATTTTGACGATTTAGTCCCTAAACTTGTAAAAACTGTCATTTTACCCCTCAAACTTTATTTTTCTATCAATTAGGTCCAAATTGATTCTAGAGAAGTAATTTTAAGTCAAATTATTCTCAACCTTTACTCATATTCGCCCGTCCTTAATCTCCTAAGACTCAAGAGAGGCAGTGACTTTTATTATCGGGTTTTCCATAATTTCCTCGATATCTAGATCCGGAAAATGGGTGCTGACAATATGTATGCTATCTTATTGACCTAAAGAATGCTAGGACTAGTGAGAAAATGGATACTCTTTATCCAGAGCTGATGCAAGGATTACAAAAGAAAAGAGTTCTCTATTACGAAAGTAAAGGTCCTTGTACTATTGTCGGCCTTCCACAAGCAAGAGACTATTAAAGAGTTCTCTATTACAAAAACCAGCTAAAATCCAGAGCTGATACAAGGATTACAAAAGAAGAGCCCTCCAAAGGCTACCTAATTGGAGTACTCTAGTGCCTCCTCAAAGATCAAATCCTCAGTGATCAGTTTCTTATCAAGGAGGAAGTGAACATCCTTTTTCAAGCGGATGCAGTCGTTAGTTGCATGACCAAAGGTGCAATGGTACATGTAATACTTTGAAGTCTTATAGCCGATGGTGGTGGGCACTTTCCTGACTAGGATGGGCCTGGTGGGCAACAGTCCCCTGCTTTGGAGGTCGCAAAGGATGTTGGTGTATGACACCAGTGGCCGTGCATACTTTTGCTTCATTTTGTTTGCAGCACTAGGCTTGGAGCTCTCCCCCTATTTGGTTTCTTTCCTCTTCCTCTCAGCCTTCTCCTTAGTGTCCCTATCTGCATCAGCTGTGGCCTCCCTATGCTCTCTCTTAAGAGTGTTAGTGACCTTGTTGAGCTCTTCCAACATATGCCTAATGGTCTGGAATAAGGCCCTAACTTGCAACTCAAAGACGCTAATTCTGTATTTGAGGCTAGTGAGCTCCATCCACGTCTCAGCATCCATAGGCATATATTAGCACCAAGAACATAAATGGTACCGAGCACAAAGGGTTACATGTATGTATGCCATGAATGTAAATACAGATGCATGTCAAGTCGAAATAGGAAAAGGTTAAGAGCATTTACAATATTTGTAAATCGGCATGTGAACAAATAGCAAAGATTTTTCAAGTTTTCATGCAACACCTGCCTTTCTTCGCCATCCATGGCCCCATCTCATTCTCCCCTAGGTTTTTAGGTTCTGACGTGATCGCCAATAGGGAGGCTCTCACATCTGCTCTATTTCTTTCGATGTGCAAGCACGACTTTCTTAAAAAGTAGGCGAATGATTCCCCAATGCTCAACAAGGAGAGGGTAAGCCCTATGTTGAATAGTGGGGAAAGAGTCAGTTACTTTAAAGGACTTTCACGTTTACACATCGAGAGACTCAAGATGTTAATGGAAAATCTAGGGATTAATTGTATGCTCACCCACTTTCTGGTAAGTCTCCTCAGGTTCACCTATCGAAGGTATGGATTTAGGATCATACCAATACTAGAATTTCTCAATTGAGCGGGTGGGCATTTAGGTTAATCCCGAAGTCTTACATTAATATTCCAATGATCATGCAAGCATATGGTAGACCCTACGTGAAGGAACTATATTTTACTAAATGAGCTTTAGCTAGGATAATAAGGCTGAGTTCCCCTTGGCAAGGAGTACCCTATTTATACTTTAAAGAAATTTATCCCTTTTTTCAGTTTAGCAGGGATGTGTTAGCGCTACTCGACACGATAAGTTCATGACCTTCTCAATATAGGCCAAGGGTTGTGATCATCAGCAATGCAAGTTGTCTCCTGTTCGAGTGGAACATAGATATCTCTTACACCAATGCCATCAGGAATATAGGGTCTTCCTTAATTCTAATACAAGTGCAATTGATAGGCTATATGTGTGGCTACAATCTAAGATAGTGAACCTATCGATGCAGACTAGCACTAACGGTGAGTATCAAGGTTGTATTCTTAGGTAAGGGTGATCCTAGAACTACTACAACATCTTATGATATCTAACCCTAACAAAATCAATAAAGTTGCTACTCTATGATTAAATGTAAACGAGTGGTTAACTAAGTGTCAGACAGATTGAAAGGATTTAGTGAAACAATCAAAGGAAAAAGCAAACCCAAGGGGACCTAAGCTAGTTGTATTTTAGTGAAGATAGAGATTATATTGATTACCAATTGCAATTACCCATGGACGAATTCTTAACTAAATTTAGTTTCTCTCTCGAGTTAACCGAGTTCCTAAACCTAAGAACCTAAAGTTGGAATCTCTTCATAATGATCAATTATTAAATTAGCATTAAGCTTTAACCCGCCTCTATTAAGCTTTGTTAATTCTTAATCCGGCTAGTCAATTACCCTTATCTCTAAGTGATCATTAACCAGTTTTTGCTAAATGAATTTCTCAATTACATAAAGCAATCTAAATACCACAACTCGCAACATCTCATGAATAATGTGATTTCTCATTAATAATGAAAGCAAGAAGAGACAAGCTTTGATAATCAAAGTCTCACAAGCTTTAAAAACAATCCAACAATGTAGGAACCCCAATGGGTTTAACAAATTTAGTTACTCATACTAATAAGCAACACAAAGTAAAGAACAAATTCAGAAAAGTAAATTGAAGATATGTACACCCTTCTTCTTCAAGTTGGATGAAAAACCCTAAATTCCCAATTACGAATGATGAACCCTAAATTGCCTCTTAAATGACTCCAAATCTCCTCTTGATCTTCAATTTGATGTTAAAACCAATAGATGAAATGGTCTCCTAAACTCGAGTGGCTTATGCATGTATATGTAAGATTAAGTCAGAAAATCGAACCCTCACTCAATAAATCGCATTTGCCTATATAAATCTCTCAAGGAATCCAGACCGTGCTAGACCTCCACGTCCCACAACTTAAGGCTTTTTCCTGGCCATGCTCATACATGTAATCTCAGAATACTCAATTGTAAATCATCATAGATCAATAGCAATATCAAATTACATCATTTTCACGGTGCTGAGCCCCCACGAGCCATGGTGGAACCCGAGGTGGCTTCGGAAACTGTGCCAAAATGGCACTCTTGAGGGTCAAGTGTTGATGGTTCAGAACGGCTAGAGTCCAAGCCGTACTCAACCTTGGAATGCTAGTCCTTGCTCAATTTTGATGGATTCTGGTCTATAATTGCGCGTATTTCCCTTGATTACTGATAATGCTCATCGATAATGACTTGAAACATCAAAGGAACCAAAATACAGGTGATTCTGACATAAAACAAGATAACTATGCACAAAAATGTAAACAATTGGGCATATAAACATGTATAAAATGATGCACATCAAATCACCCCACACTTAAGCTTTTGCTTGTCCTCAAGCAATCAATAACTCAATACATACACAAACAACAATCACCCCTCAAAATCCATGCTAAAGTTCACAACTCAACCTTATTCAACATATAAAGAATGAAACTCAAGTAACTAACAAATTATACACCTTCAAAGAAAAACTATAATAATACCATCTCGAAGTACAACTTATATAACAATTTAGCATTAAAGACTAGGAACCATTGCCTCACAGAAATCTCTCAAATCACTCATAGTGTTTACAGGGAAACAAGAAAATTCCCTCAATGCAGCTGCACATAACCTGTTTACCATAAGCTTGCTCATCAATCTCATCTTCGCTACCGCGAATAAATGAATACCAAAATCAAAGGGTCTTTACAAGGGTTGAAATGTGGCTAAGGTAAAGGTAAGAATATTTGGATAAAAGTGTAAAATATATTGAAAAATCATGCAATTATTTAAAATGAATGCTTCAAGAGCTGAATGCCAAAACAACAAAAATACTCACTAAGCCTTATTTGAAGTAAATGATGCTCACGAGAATTAAATTCAGAAGAGCTAAGAAATAAGTCAGAATTTTTCTTTTCTTTTTCTTTTTCTTCTTCTTTTTTTTTATTATGAATAATGTGTATATATATTACAGCAGCTTATATAGGGGTTGCATGATTAGTGACATAAATAATAAGAATAGTTATCCAATTTGGATTGAAGGGAGCCTCAAAGAATGACTAAAAAGACTAAGTAAATTTATAACAAAGTTAGGCACTATGATTCCATAAATGAAGAAGCATAACACATAATTACTCAGTATACAAGGTGAAAGGAAAGATAGATGTATAGAATGGTGTATGTGGTGTAAATCATGAAGAAAAAGTTAAGGCTCAAAACTGGTTGACTAATGGAAACAAATGGTAGGCTTTTGGCTAGATGTGGTGAATTCCTAAGTTGCCCAAATCATATAATGGTATTCAAAAATTCATGTAACCTCAACAAGCATTACAAACCGAGTTCTAAAAACAAAATTAAGTACAGCGTACACTCAAACAAGAAAAATCATAAGCATAATGTGCAATGGATGCTCAAATTTTGGTTTAAAAACTCACGTTTGAAGTGGCTAAAATTTGTAATTGGTTCCCAGACTTATCAATTGAATCATCACATAAATTGTATAAGAGATTGGCATAATCAAAGTTCAAAGTCAAATGTTGCAAATTTGCAAGGAACTCAAGTAACACCGATTTAACCCGGCCAAATTGACATATTGAATACAGTGAAATTGCTTCCAAGAATAAAAAATTGAGAGGGACAATCAATTATTATTGTGTGAATTAAGTCATTAACTATGAAAGAATAAACTCAACTTAAATGTCATGAAAAACCTAGTTCCTAACATCCTAAGAATAGTCCATTATCATTGCCTAAACAATCAATGGATAGAGCCATAGATACCTACCCCACACTTGAGTGTAACATTGCCCACAGTGTTAGAAAAATAAAATCGGGTATAGTACATAAGTAGCACATCAAAAAAATGAAGATCATATTAAATGTATATATTAAGAAGGTAAAGCAAAGTGTTCCACTAAAATAACATAACATGAAAGAAAAATGAAAGAAAATAACATAAAATGAAAATGCAAAACGAAACAAAAATAAAGTAAAATAAAAATAAAGAAAAAAAATAAAAAGGAAAAGGAAAAAGAAATAGAGCACAAATTTTTGTCACTCATGGTAGTCTGACGAAGGCGCATCCTCACTGGCTGGATCTACTAGAGGGTGAGGAGTAGGGGAAGGCACTCAAGAAGGGGGCGGTGGTGGTGGCATAGGGTCCGTGAAGCAACCTACTAGATCGAACTCCATATCATCGATGAATTGCTGATTTTGTGCTCCACTCTCCGCCATCTTTTATATCTGCTCCGCTATTAGGTCTGTTTGGGCGGCCTGCCTATATAGCCCAAGCATAAGCTGCTGGAGCATATCGTTTAAACCCTAAAACTGTGCCCTAGTCTCCTCTTAAAACTGCCCAAACTCCTTTCTGTGCTGCACAAACTCAGTATAGTCCTGCTGTTGTAAATCACAAACTCGATCTAGTCGGTCAGCCAAAGCACTAATCTGAGCACTCGATGTCCCTGCAGAATAAGAAGAGGAGGCTCTAGATGTATGCATAAACACTCTGGCTGGGTTAGGAGTCCTAACATCTAGAATCTCAGCCGTAGGGTCTTGGGCTCCTCTAGCTGCTGCCTCTCTAGCCTCTCTTACTATTACACTGACGAGGCTGTACTCTATGCCATGTGGGTGTCGAGTAGCCGTGATCATCTGCATGTTGATCATCTGTCTAATCCCTAGTGGTGTCATATCACCAATCTGAGAAAGCTCGGACAGACAGTCGTCCAATACATCTAGTCTCTTGGCCAACCTAGTCATATACGAGCCAAAACAACAGTGCATCTTCTTCTGGGCATCGACTATGAATGGACGGACTTGACAAGACAACAAATATCCCATGTCAAGCTTCTTACGATGTTGCATAGCCTAGAGGATGAATACATCGGTCTGTGTGGCTGCTCCAAAACTATCTCCCCTGCCTGTAATCGTGTAAGCTAACAATGTATGGAGATAGCGGAGATGATCCGGAAGGATACACGCTTTAGACCTGTTGGGGTAGTATGATTCTGGCCTAAGTACTAATGAATTCCACATGGTGTCGTACGAGATCTGGTTGATGTAGATGCATCCCTGATACTCCTCGCTTGAGATCTCCTGCTCAATCCATAAACCTAAATGCATGCCAAATTATGGAACTGACATTGAGAACTCCCTTTGTCCAAGTCTGAAGTAAACTACATCAGGCTGATGCTAGTTTGTGATCTGTTGCTGCAGAAAGAAGGTGCTTAGGAATTCAATTATGAGCTCGCGCTAGGTTGGCTCAATGATGTTGAAGAACTGTGCGTAAGGCAGAGTGTCAAACAGTGCACGTACATCCTAGGCCAATCCAACTCTCTCTAGGGACACAAAGTCTATGCAAAGTCTAGCCATTACTTGCTTCCATCTCATGACTTGGAAGCAGCTCTTGCTATCAGTATTCTAAAATGTCCATAAGAGATGTCGACCTGGTGCGGGTGGATTTACAGCTGGTGTTCTTCGTGCTCGAACTAGTTGTTGTTGTGGTGGGGGTGCTGGTGCTGGTGCTGATGAAGGTGAAGTGGAAGAAGAGGTTTCTTCACCACGCGGGCGCTTGCTGGTAGCGGGGCGTTGCGGTTGCTTTCGACGGGATTGATCGTGGTCCCTCATGTTGCCTAATACAGTCAATCATTAGTATTCGAACAAGAAATCAAGTAAACATAAATTATACTAAAAATTTAGCAGCATATCGACTATAATTTAACTAACATAAAACTTTAGACTTACAGCTAAGACTAAAGCCTCAATTTCCTGCAGAGAACCAATTCATAATGACATTCTAGCCCACATTATTGCGCACCAGAAAAAGAAAATTTATGCTATTAATTTTTCATAATAAAATGCCATAGATAAACTTTATTGCTGCCAAACCCCACACTTAACATTTCATTATTCAAAATCACACAAAATAGTAACTAATCTAAACTAAATCTAATCTAAATCAAACTTAAGCAGTGTAAAAATAAAATAATAACCCAACCAAAGCAATAAATATTGACAACTACTAGAGCATATCAAAATGTCCTAACTAATAAAATTACATAAAAGAAAAATCAGATTTAACCAAATAAAAGCAAAAGGCGAAGAGACTTACTTGAAATTGCCGTGATAGGTAAGAAAAATCAAGAAAAATGAGAAACAACACCTTAGAACTTAGAGGGGAAAAGTTGGAAATTTTTTGAAATGGCATGCTTATATAGTCACGGGGGTCAGCACGGCCAGGACTCGGCCCCTTGCTGAACCCTAAAGCTTCATCCTCATGCTAATCCACCAAGGGCGAGAGCATGGCCGTGCTGGTCAGCACGGCCTAGTGTTGCTGCCCGTGGTGCCTTCAGAAGTTGTGGTGGACGATTGATTTTATTTTATGCTTTACGTACATGTCCATCATGGGCTGGGGCACGGGTGTGGTGATCGGCATGGCCTGGTGTTGTAGCCTGTGGTGGCCTCAGAAACCGTGGTGGACGGCTAATTTCCCAAACTTTTCATGTGCATATTCATCACGGGTATGACTCCGGCCGTGCTGTATCCAACCCGTGATGTATCTAACCCGTGATGCCCACGGATACCGTGGTGGAAGGGTGAAGTCCAAGCTTTTCTTTGCCATCTCGAGTCGCCAAACTTCCTACCTACGTTTAACACATATACGCACACATTTAGGCTTTAATTCAAGTAAAATGTATCAAACAGGGAAGTTTGTCTTCACCAATTACCAAAAATCTGATTTAAGTTACTAAAAACCCTAGATTCATACAATTACGTTTACTAAGTGTTCTAATTACCATCAAGCATGCAAATGATTGATAAAATAAAAATGTAAAAAAATATAAAATAAAATTCGGGGTGCCTCCCAAAAGTGCTTCTTTTTGGTTCTCAAGTCATTTAGCTGGACTTGATAATAACTCCCTTCAGTGCGGGTTTGACCTCTATTGCGATTTAGCTGCCAGGTTATGGGTCCTCAAAATGTCAGCAGTCCTCCAAGCAGCTGCTTTTTGATACTTCCTTCGAGTGGGCAATGTTCTTTCCCCCACCTTAGTTGTCAAGTCTACCACTAGAACGGCAGGCAGCCCGTTATCCTCATCCATATGCGCATAGTCAAGACATTGTGGAAGCTCTTTCCAATCGAGAACCGGCGGTTCCTCAAGTGATGGCCTCAACTTCTGCACACCTATCCTGTCAATCATAGTAAACTCATCAGTATTTCCATTTGGCTCATTTGCTAACATAAATTCAAGCTGCTCCAACACTTCCTCATTTGACAGCTCATGCTTTTCTCCCCTTGGCAAAGTGACATGTAGAGGGTCTTCAACTAACACTTCTTGTAACTATGTCTCAATATCATTATCAATTACATCAACAACATACACAACATTATTATAATCTACAAGCTGGCTTATAAGATTATGCAAGTTATAGGTGACAGTCTCATCCCCTATCCTAAGTTTTAATTTTCCATCACAAACATCTATCATTGCTCTAAATGTTGCAAGAAAAGGTCTTCCTAGAATTAAGGGTACACTACTGTCACCGTCCATGTCTAAGATCACAAAATCGATAGGAAATATAAATTTATTTACTTTTACTAGCACAGTCTCTACAATACCCATAGGATATTTAACACATCTATTTGCTAATTGTATACTCATCCTAGTGGGTTTGGTCTCTCCTAGGCCCAATTTTACAAACAAGTTGTACGACATTACATTAATTCCAGCCCCTAAATCAGTTAAGGCATCATTGACAGATAAGTTATCTATTAGATAAGGAATAGTAAAACTCCCTGGATCATGTCGCTTTTCTGGTAACTTATTCTGGAAAATTGCCGAACATTCCTCATTTAATGTCACGCACGTCGAGTCCTCAAACTTCCTTTTATTGCCAAGAATCTCCTTTAAGAACTTCACATATCGAGGCAGTTGTTTAAAAATGTCCAGGAATTTACCAAACTGCTGCTCGACTTGCCCCTGCTTTAATCTAGTAGGGTACGGGATATTGGCCTGGTATTCCTTCAGTGGAATCTCCTTTGCCTCTTCCTTCTCTAGTTCATTTACCTTGGTTGCTTCAACTTCCCTTCTTGAATCTACCTGCGCATCAGCATTAATTTTAGAAATAGAAGAAGGACTGGGAGTACATTTACCTGACCGTAACATGATTGCATTCACATGCTCCTTCGGCTTAGGCTTTGTAGTGCTGGGAGCGCTCCTTATTGCCTTTCAGACAACATCTTAGAAATCTGTCCAATCTGACTCTCCAAGTTCTGAATGGACGCTTGCTGATTTTTAAGAGCACTGTCGGTTTGCTGGAACCTCATCTCAGTAGACGTGATAAACTTCATCATCAGCTCCTCCAAGTTAGATTTCTTCTCGGGTGGTGGAAGAAGCTGTGATGGTCCAGCCTGCTGTTGTTGTTGATGCAGTCTCTGAAAGCCTGGTGGATCCTGGGCGTTATTGTTTCTCTAACTGAAGTTCGGATGATTACGCCACCCTAGGGTAAGTGTTGCTGTACGGGTTCCCTTACTGCCTCGGGCCATTGCCCATATAATCTACTTGCTCAAGGTCAGTGGATATTACAAAAGAGGAAGAAGGAATAGAAGTACTAGCAAACAAACCTCATGTATTACAGTTTGCACTAAAATGTGGGCCACTGTAAAACTCATAACTGCTCTAAGCTACATGGGCTGGCATCTGGAGCTGGTCAATCTTCTTAGCCAATAGCTCCAACTGAGCTGCCAAGGCCGCTGTAGAATCCAACCGATTAACCACTCCTTGCTTCACTAGTCAACTCCTAGAAGACTGCCATTGATAATTGTTCATAGCCATCTCCTCTATTAAGTTATGAGCCTGCTCGGGCGTCTTACTATTCAGAGCCCCTTCTGCTGCTACATCAACCATTTGTCTATTAGCAAGGTTCAAACCATTGTAAAATGTTTGAACTTGCATCCAGACTGGTAGACCGTGGTGTGGACAGCATCTCAACAAGTCCTTGTACCTCTCCCAGGCATCATACATGCTCTCGTCTTCTATCTGCACAAAAGAAGAAATGTCATTCCTCAATTTAGCAGTCTTAGCTGGAGGAAAGTACTTATAGAGAAATTTCTCAACCAAAGAATTCCAAGTAGTGATGGTGTTCGATGGAAGGGACTGAAGCCATCTCTTTGCTCTATCCCTCAAAGAAAATGGAAACAACCTCAGCCGAAAGGCATCATCAGTAGTTCCATTTATCTTGAAGGTATTGCGGATCTCCAAGAAGTTGGTGATGTGAGCATTTGGGTCCTCGCTTGGCAGTCCCCAAAATTGTACACTATTTTGGACCATCTGTATCACGTTTAGCTTTATTTCGAAGTTGTTGGCCACACAGGTGGTTGCAATATACTCGTCTGTGTCCCCTTAAGAGAAGGTCTAGCAAACTCGTACATTGTCCTAGCTTCATCCGCAGCCCGGTTGTTGTCTCCCATACCTACTGGTCTATTCACAAGGGCTTCAAACTTTATCCGGGCCTCCTCTTCTTCTTGCATACGCTTCCTCAACAAATGGAGGGATCACTCTGGTTCAGCAAGAGGGTCTACAGGAGTAGGATTAGAGCTCTCGGTCATAAACTACCTGAAATGGAAAGGCAGCAACCAAAGAACACATGAATAAATACAATAATAAAGAATATATATAGAAAAAACAGAAAAGACAAAAAAATAAAAATGGCTAGATTAACACAAACACAAATTCACTCTAGTTCACACAAAAGTTCCCCGGCATTGGCACCAAAAACTTGATAGGCTATATGTGTAGCTATAATCTAAGGCAGTGAACCTATCGATGTAGACTAGTGCTAACGATGAGTATTAAGGTCATATTCTCAGGTAAGTGTGATCCTAGAACTACTACAGCGTCTTATGATATATAACTCTAATAAAATCAATGAAGTAGCTACTCTATAATTAAATGTAAACAAGTTGTTAACTAAGTGTCAGACAGACTGAAAGGATTTAGTGAAATAATCAAAGGAAAAAGCAAACTCAAGGGGACCTAAGCTAGTTGGATTTTAGTGAAGATATAGATTATATTGATTACCAATTGCAATTACCCGTGGATGAATTCTTAACTGAATTCGGTTTCCCTCTTGGGATAACTGAATTCCTAAACCTAAGAACCTAAAGTTGGAATCTTTTCCTAATGATCAATTATTAAATTAGCATTAAGTTTTAACTCGCCTCTTTTAAGCTTTGTTAATTCTTAATCCTGCTAGTCAATTACCCTTATCTCTATGTGATCGTTAACCAGTTCTTGCTATTCAAATTTCCAATTACTAAATGAATTTCTCAACTACATAAAACAATCTAAATACTACAACTCACAACGTCTCATGAATAATGTGATTTCTCATTAATAATGAAAGCAAGAAGAGACAAGCATTAATAATCAAAGTCTCATAAGCATTAAAAATAATCCAACAACATAGGAACCCCAATGGGTTTAACAAATTTAGTTACTCATACTAATAAGCAACATAAAGTAAAGAATAAATTCATAAAAGTAAATTGAAGGCATGTACACCCTTCTTCTTCAAGTTGGATGAAAAACCCTAAATTCCCAATTCCGAATGATGAACCTTAAATTGCCTTTCAGCCTCTAAATTTCCTCTTGATCCTTAATTTGATGTTAAAACCAATGTAATCCTTCCTTCAATAGATGAAATGTTCTCCTACACTCGAGTGTTGAAGTCTGGGAAAAGATGGCTTATGCATGTATATGTAAGATCAAGTCAGAAATTTGAACCCTCACTTAATAAATCACATTTGCCTATATAAATCTCTTAGCACGATCGTGGTTAAGCCCGTGCTGATCAGCACGGGCAGAGTCCAGGCTGTGTTGGACCTTAGCGTCTCGCAACTTAAGGCTTCTTCCTGGCCGTGCCCTCGCTGGTGCTAAGCCACCACGAGGCTGTGGTGGAGGCCGTGGTGGCTTCAAAAACCGTGTCAAAATGGCACTCTTGAGGGTCAAGTGCTGATGGTTCAGCACGGCCAGAGTCCAGGCTGTGCTCAACCTTGGAATGCTAGTCCTTCCTCAATTTTGATGGATTTTGGTCCATAATTGCACGTATTTCCCTTGATTACTGATAATATCCATTGATAATGACCTAAAACATGAAAGGAACTAAAAGACAGGTGATTCTAGCATAAAATAAGATAACTATGCACAAAAATATAAACCATTGGGCATATAAACATGTATAAAATGATGCACATCAGTAATGCAGGGCTAAGTCAATAATGTAAAAAAAGGCAAAAGCTCATCCACTTTTCAGAGTCAACTTCCTGAGTTTCCAATGGACTCGCCACTTTGAGCGACTGGGACCACTGCTGGTCCAAGGTTTGCTCTTCATACTAGGCCTATTTCGAAATGAGCTGTTTGGTCGAGGGCCCTAAGGGATTATGAGTGGCCTTAAGACCAGTCAAAGAAGGAGTCACCATTCGATGAGATTGAGACAATTTTAGAAGTGAGGATGACGACTTTGTAGCCCTTGCAGAGAGCCTAAGTTTCCCCATCCCTAAAATTAGAGATCCTAGGTTTAGAAAGTTAGATATGGATAAGGAAAGTTCATGAAAGCACCCCTATTTGCCTAGCAATGAAGCCAAGCCTCCACTAGAGCAGATTAGCCTTTACTTATCCTAATAATATTGTCTTAGCTTATTTTACTCTATATTTGTTTTGCACATCAACCTTTTTTTATCTTCCTTAGCATGTGAGATGAGAAATCAAGAGACTGACCTAAGGAAGAGGTATTTTGGTACCTTGACTAGTCCTAGATGGGGAACACATTGGTGCCTTTATTAGTCCTAATTAAGAGGGTCTTTGGTGCCTTAGGTTTTATTTAGGCATGCTATAGGTGTTCACATCATTTGCCATTTTTATTTATCCTAATTTAAGCATTAGATTCATTTTAGCCTCGTTATTTAAGGTGAGTACATGCGAGACACGGGGGCTTACTTGAGTAAGCATTCAATTTCATTATCTTTGCATGCGAGTCAATCAAAACAAGTGCTAAATCTGATTTTATCTGTTATTTACATGTGGCCTGATATCCTAAGTCATAATTAAACATACATAGAAGTTAGGAGGAGAATAGAACAGGAAAGGGATTAAAGCAAGTGGGGATTAAAAGGGGGAACCTACGTTGTAAATGGCCCTAGTGGCCTTAATACAAATTAACAAATAAAATGACATAAAATAGAAGTTGACCCTCTTCGGGGGGCAGATCTCTGAGAACTATCTACTCTACACCTCAGGTTATCCACTTAATATGAAATAAATAACATTAAATGCAAACATAATAAATCAAACCAAAAAAAGAGAGTTAAGATGGGACAAAAATAGAATTAAGGATTAAGAAAAAAAAAAATTTATATTTTTCATTATCACAAAGGCTGACCTCGCGCGTATATGGTGACAATGATGGCTGACGACATCATTTGGACACTAACCCTTGACTATTGGGAGAGAGAGAGAGATTGAGCTCGCACAGGCATAGGGTCAGCTCATGCGAGTTCAACCCTAGTCCCGAGCTGTAGACGTTGCACGGTGTTGTTTTACTCAAAAAGTCACCGTTTGGGTTCATGTGGCACCTGGACCTGCACAGGCAGAGGGTGAACTCGCACGAACTTAGGATTTTAGGGCCTAGAACAAGCCAAACATGACGTTACAAGAAAAATAACGTCAAGTAGAGACCTCAGGCTCCCTGACTTCACAAGCAGAGGCTAGCCTCGCGTGAGCTTAATGGCTCAAGTCTTAGTGGTCTTAAAGAACAACATTTCAGTGTAAAACACAAAGCGTTACATTTAAATGACATAAACTTATGGGAAATAGGCTGACCTCACGCGAGTACAAGGGTAACTCGTGCGAGTTCAACCAACCCAAGAGATATTCAATATGTAAAAATGTGCAGCAAAATGCGGGAAATAAATATTGCAATAAATAAAATAAAAGAAATATGAAAAGGTGAAGAATAGATAAAAATCAAATTGTGGCAGATGCAAAAGAATGAATGGAAAAAATGCAAGAAAACCGAAATTAAGAATAGATTTTAGCCCTCAAGTTGCTACCTTGGAAATTCGCAATTAAGAACGGATTGAAGATATTTTTTTTTGCAAAGAAAAGTGAAAAGAAAATATGATTTTCTGAAAAGGACTAGATCGATTGCCCCCTTAAAAATTTTTGTTTGTCTTTTTCAAATAATCCCTATTTTCTTGAATTCCTCTATATAATTAATTCCTCACCCACCAACAAAATTGCCCACCTTTGACATAATGGGGAAATTGATTTTTTATAGGGGTCAGATATGTGCCTCTACCCCATTGGAGGGAAAAATCCCGCCCAAACTCTCACCCAACGAACGGTCGACAAGTCACATCTATCCTGTCCTCTGTCCAAATTAAGCTCCTGCAAGGTTAGAAGGAGTCCATGAGACGCACGATATCTAAGTGGGCTCGCAGGAGCTACGGTTGAACTAACGTGAGGTCACCATATATGTAATACTCGAGATTTTTTTTAATAATAATAATATTAGTAATAGTTAATAAATGAGTTTTTATTTAAATTTATTTTACTTTATTTTTATTTGAGTTAATTGGAATGATTTAAATAGAATTTTAATGCTAGACAACATAAGGGAGTTATTTTGTACATCTAATTTGTTTTGATTTTTAAGAAATTAGTTAAAGTAAATTCTTTGAAAAATGGATTATATTTTCGGTCATTTCAATTTTTCCCCATTATGAATATATAAATTAATTTCTATATTGAAAGTTATGAAAGAATTAGTAAAGAATATTTTATAAAAGAATTATTAAGAAAATGGCATTTTAATTAGCTAATGGTGTTAATTTTAATTGAAAATATTTAGCAAATTGATTAATAAATTAATTGTGTTAGGATTAAATTGAAAATTTATCTTGGAATAGGGATTTAAAACATAATTTATTAATATGGGGTTTTAATGAAAATTTGTATGTTTGGTATTTTTGTAATTAAATATGTTGGTAAGGTTATTTTGGTAATTTTACATTTAAAAGCAAGGGTAGATAAGTAATTATATATTTTTAATAATTTTAATTTGACCCAATTTAAATAGTTAGGGCCTTAATTGAAAAGCTAAAGAAAAGTTTGAGGGTTAATCAGAAATTTTACATGGTGAAATTGTTAGAAATTAAGAAAGTTGAGGGACTAAATGGTAAAGAAGAAAAGTTCAGGGACCAAATGTCAATATAGAGAAAGAAAGAAAAAGAAAGGACAAGAGGAGAATCGGGGAAGAAGGGAGAGGAAGCGGTACGTCGTCAGTGGTGGTGGCCGATGTTGGTGAAGGTGTAAGGCAGTGAGGCCGGCGAGGGCGGCGGCCCAATGAAGTGCAGCAGTGGAAATCGCGAGGAGGAAAGTTGTAGCGGCTTTCGGGCACCATTCCAGGCGTTTCCAGTGGCTTTGGCGGCCGAGTCAGGTCGCGATCAACTTCCCTCGGCCCGAGCTTCATTTTGGCGGTGGTGGTGTCGCTTTTGGTGGCTGGAGTTGGTAGTTGCGGTGGAGAGAGAAAATGGGTGGCAGACGAGTTTTCTAGCTATTCTGTCAAGCTTTGGCTGATTGGAGGACATATACGGACTCCCCTCAGCTCAAGCTTTCCAATGTCACCGGTTTCATGGCGATCGGACTCCGTTTGAAAATCGACGGCCGAGATCGTCCGTAAATCTCTTCGGATGATCGAGGGTCGGATCAGAAGATCGGAAGTTGGGATTGTCATCAGCGCATTGTTTCGAGTCCGTTGGTGCATTTGGATCGTCGATCGGACTCCGGTGGCTGGATGCGAGTCAACCGAGCGATCAAGCGTCACGATAATCCGTCAGTTCGGCTCGCTCCACCCCAGGCATCATAGCAGAGCTAGGAGGTCGTCAGAACTGTGAGTTAAAGTCATATGTCTGTTTATATGTCTCATGCCAAGATTTTATGAAATAGTTCTGATTACATGATTTAATATTTTATTTATTTACTATTTATATATGTTACATTTTCTACATTATGATTTTATTGATTTCGTGTTGACTCTGGATGGGACGACTGTAGAACATGCCACCTGATGGGTTACATCAGGACCGCGTGCGCATCGGTAGGAATCTGAGACAGATAGTAAAAGGGTAAATTTAAAAAGGTAAATTTAGGAGTTGCCCTGGTCGAGCATTGCTCTCTAGGCTGAGTAGAGTGAGTTTGTCGGAGTAAAGGTCCTTGGTTGAGCATTGCTCTCTAGGGGCCGGCTTATTTGGAAACCTAAGTGACCAGACTGGACTTAAGGACCTTGGTCGAGCTTCGCTCTCTAGACGCCAGTCTTATTGGAGTAAGAGAGCCGAAAGGCTAAGACTGTTAATGAAAATTAAGTGACTAGACTAGAGTTGGGGACCCTGGTCGAGCTTCGCTCTCTGGGTGCCAGTTATATTAGAATGAGAGAATCGAGATGTTAGTATTGGGATTAGGGTTCTGCTAAGGTACTCCATCCTATGGTATGAAATAAAAAATTTATTTTATTTTATTTTATTTTACAGAAGCATAGCATGACATGTATTTTAATTTTAAATTAAGCAAATATTTTATTGAAGTGTTTATATTCATTTTTGCGATATATGATTTTAACTCACTCTCGAGACTGACAGTCTCAATTTCACTGTTTTTCAAGTGATTATCAGTCTTCCTGTAGTTCTTATCTAGCAACTCGACTCCTTCATCATCGGGTTGATGTAATTGATTTTGGTATGTTTGACTTGTAAAATTTTAGATTCTTCGCAGTAGAAATTTTAGACTTATCAATTGTAATTTTATGTAAGTTCAGGTTTTGCCTAATTATGCTGGCAAACCGAATTAAATATGTAGAAGTTGACAGTTAAGGTTAATTGTGAATCAGTGCTTTGGATTGAATCTGAATTTTAATTTGATTGAGTTAGAGTCTTGTTAGGCTTACTACGGGATATGGTGGACTTAAGCCTACCCATTCCCTAGTACTAGTCACGGGCCCACATATTGGGTCATGACAATATACTTGCGCGAGGTCAAGCTTGAGACCAGTGGTCCTTAACACTTTCTTTCTCTCTCTTTTCTTTTTCACTCTAGGCCAATCTCCCTAGGGCTTTGGGATCAACATTTCCTTTTCGCCTTTTAATTTATAGACAATTAAACCTTCTCATTATCAGGCTTTATGTAACTCTAGTTTTCAAATTTTCTATGATAAGAATACCCATACCTAAAAAGAGCTAGAGCTAGAGTCAAAGAGCCTAGAAAGAACCTTCACCAAATTGGGGGACCATTATGTGTGGTGTTCCAAAACCTAGTAAGGAGCAGGATACTGAAGCCCCTATTACCAAGAAGTAGGCCTAACCCTCATAATGGTGAGTATTGTGAGTATTACTAGGTTTTCAGGCATGTGACAGTGGAGAATGGCAAGTGGAACAACCGCCTCGGGATGAGTATGAAGACCTGTTATGGCAGCCTCCGAAAAAATTTGACTTCAAAGTCTGTTATTAAGGCCCCCTTGGGTTGATATTCGAATTGAGAACATTGTGTCAAGTGGCTGGGAATCAGATGATGATGAGTAAGTAATCAGTGATTCATGCCTTTCTAGAGGTATGGAAGGAGGGTGAAAGAAGTCGATAATGATCATAGATGTCTGGTACAGTTTTGGAGCTGAGTGTGAAGTCCAAGATGGCAAGCCAAAGAATATATAGGCAGACAACTACTTTGATAAAAAGCCGAGACAATGGGTAAAGGTGTGGATATCGTGGTACAAGAGCTGAAACATATGAAGAAAGTGCCAAAAGATGAGGACAAGGGGCTATTGGAAGAGCTAAAATTAATAAAAAGATGGCCGGCATTTGGGAGTTGTTGATGCACTTATAAGATCATAGGAAGGCTCTGATTCACACAGCTTTAAGTATCTAGCATCACTATAAGTATAGCAGCTACTCCTAAGGAAATGATTAAAACGGTAATTGACAAGACCACCAAGATGATCACTTTCTCGGACGAAGACTGACCACTAGAGGGAATGGACCATAATAAGGCTCTCTACATAGTGGCTGGAGTGAAGGAGAAGAGGACCTCATGTGTGATGGTAGATGATGGGTCAACCATCAATGTATGTCCTTCTCGCATACTTCCTAAACTAGTGATTATGAAAGACCTAAAGCCATCAGACATGGTCAAAAGAGCCTATGACGAGACCAAGAGGGACTTTGAAGAGGCATTTTATGCGCTCGTAAAAATGGGCCCTATAGAATTCTAGGTCGAATTCACTGGCCTAGATATCCCAGTAACTTTTGCTCTATTATTAGGTAGGCCATGGTGTTGGGAATTGATATTAAAATGTAAGGAAAGACGCAACGAAAATAATTTAAAATTTTTCTTAATTTCCACCAATGATCTCATTAATTAAGATAGGCATAATATACAAAACAAGCAAAAGATAGAGAAGGCCTACAGAAGGAGTTTTCGACCAATCTAAGGAGTGGTTCTTGCTTTGTTGATTCTTGATTCTTCAAGGATGATTGATGCACTTTAAAGCTACTCAAGTGACCAACCACTTTTTGTGATCCAAACAAGCTTCTAAGAGAACATTTTATTAGACCACTTTTCGGAGATTGAAAAGAGATGTTGGAGATTGAATGCTAGTTCCAAGCAAGGGGGATGAACCAATTAATCTTATTAATTGATTCATCTAGGTTATTATTCTCAAGAAATCATTTTTGTCCCTTAGAAGTGCCACCAGACTTCAACCTTGCCGCGCCGTATGTATCTCTTTCTATATATATGGCCTTTAATCAAAATCCTTAATGATTTAGGATTTCTACAAAATCCTAACTTACTTTTAAGTTAGGTTTTGTTATCTTAAATGGACTTTAATCAATATAAGAATTAATCCATGAATAATAAACCCATCATAGCCCCATTATACTAGGCATATTAGCTCTTAATTAAGTATCCTTTAATTAGGCTCTAATATATATGAGCTTAAGCCTAATGCTTAAAGCCTCATTTTAATCCTTACTTAAATCCTATTTATGTGTAACCCAAAAGGTTCCTAACATATCGGCAATAAATATGGATTATGAATTAAACTCTTTTAATTTAATGTTAATTCTCTAATTTAACTTAATCCATATTTATATATCAAGATTGGCATCTAGCAATACATCATGACTATCCAAATATATATGAACGATTAAAGTGCTTTAATCAACCTTTATAATGAACAATCTTACAATGTAATTCAATCCTTTCATTGTACTTTTATCCCAATTGATTCATAGAGCATAGATGCAAGTGTCAACTCTATAATTGAACTAATCATATTTGTTCTTAACAATTGCATATAACAGTTTGAATAAAATTTATGAAACACTTTTCATATTCTTCATTCATATAAACTTGGCCAAGGATTTTCATGTTAAAGGATATCAAGCATCATCAGGATAAGGTCCCATGACATATTACCTTGGACAACTAATTCCTTATCGATAACTTATTATCTTCATATGACTCTTACTATTAAGTGCTCCACGGATAGGAGAACATAAGATAGTATCAAAGTATAACAATCCTTATATAAGATAATATATGGTTATCTCAAGTCTAAGGATCAGGTCTTACATGATTATCACAAGAGTATTGTCCATAGACTCCTAGCCGAAATTCCATATGGACTATTCAGTAAGGCCATGTTCAATGAACTTGTTCTTGTAACAAGCACCCATATGCTCATCTTCGAATCCCTATTCCTCAACCTTATGAGATAGATTGCTTACTTTATAAGTAAATGATAACTTATCATGGTAGTCTCGAGCGTTTGAACAATATACAACAATCAATATCTAATTCCTGATCAAACATCAATTATCAACAAAGTTTAGTAACGTATGTAATGAGAACCTCATCATTATAAACTCGCTTTATAATCTCTCTTACATTTGTGTTTTTACTCCATGGTGTTCATCTCTAACGGTTTTGATTATTCCTTGATAATACCTGATTAGTCATACTATTAGAGTCGAACAATGCCTTTAGTATAATTGTATGCCATCAATATGATGTATAAATTAATATAGATCATCTAACAACTCCTTGTCTTTAGGGCATACTCTAACAATCTTCCACCTTCATTAAAGCACAATCAAAGCTAATCATCATGGTATCCAATACCGAACTCTTTCTTATAATGATCATGTTCTTGCTAGGTTAAACGATTTTGTTAGAGGATCAACTTTGTTATCCTCAATGGATATTTGTTTTATCTTTATATTTTACTAATAATTTATTTATCGGTAATGCTTCAATATAATATTTCGGATCGTATATGAGACCTTGGTTCTTTAAATGGCTCTATTATCTACCTAAACTTTATATCAACATTACTTAAGAACCACATATATTGCCTTAAATATCTCTTTTTTATTGCCTCAAATATAATGAGATGTATTGAGCTTAAGTTGTAAAAATGATCCTTTTAGGACTCTTTCCAAAAGTGATGCTTTCCTTTTAAAAGTGAAATGAACCTATCTTATGAGTTTATTTTATATGATTCAAAATCAACATCTAGAATAACCAGAAAGTCTAGTACATAACATGACATATGTACATAATAGAATATTATGCTTTCGCATAAATCATTCTATTAATAACCTCTTTCTCAATCAGTGTTTATGACACTTATCTTTGGAAAGAGATATGTCATGAGACATCACTAAGAATCTTTCTTTGATTATTTCATGTTAAACTTTTTAATATATATGTCTATATATATGAAGTTTAGAACATTTGTGCAGTTTAAAGCATCTATCTATATAGATCTCAATCCTAGAAAGTAAACTGCATGTTCTAACTCTTTATGGATTTATAAGTCCTAGTAGACTAATGATAAAGGATTTATCACTTTTCTTTTATCTATATATATCCATAACATATAAAATTAGGGAACATTATTATACTCCCACTAACCCCTTTATATACTTGCTTATTCTATTTGGATTAATACTTATAATTACATTACTAATCAACCCTTTGATTAAGTATGTAATTATAAAGTTTTCTTTGCTCAACCTTTATGCAAAGACTTTCATATTATTTTTTCTCAAAAACCCACTTACACCTTAATGGATCTTATCCATTTTAAATGGGTCCACCACAGTTTTCACTTGGTTAGACAAAATGGTATCCACAATAGAATTTAATGGGTTGATGCCAACTATAATAATTAATGTCAAACATTAGTTCTTAATATAGTATTCTCATTAATAATGAGATATAATTATATATTCCATAAGAGACCTCCATTTTCTTATAAATATGTTGTATCCTACTACATGCTAAAAGATTGTGTATATGATTAGCTTAAGGTTGTGCCTCTTATGCTAAGCACCTTCAAGCTTTGTTCCATTTTAATATTAATTTATTTATCTTGATCTCTATCAAGATCTATCAAACTCCTACTAATTCTTTCAGAAAAATCCTTTTTTCTTAAAAAATAACATAACTCAAACAAACTCTTTGTTTCAAGAAAATGATAGTGTTGATATCCTAAAACCCTTTTAGATATCTTACAAACTTACATTTATTATATCAAGCCTTTCAACTTTCTCTAATTGTGTATATTTCTCTTAAACATCACATATTAGTCTATATCCTATATAGACTTTATTATAATCATATCATAAATGGAATAAATTAAAGTTAATGATTATAAGAGTATATATCCTATGAAAAGGCTTGCAACACTCTTTATTGATCTAGCTATGTCTCATAAAGTTAGGTTTCATCATATGGTATGAACTTCATCAATTTGCATAATTGCAAGTTATAGATATTCTAGTCATGATCCAAGTATTCGATATCGTGATTTTATCTTGATATGATACTTTATCATAACCCTTCTTAAAAGCAAGCATACATCCTATGTATCATTTAGGAATTTGGTATATGTGTCTTTCTCAAAGACAACTTGATTATAATATTGATTTCATAAGATTTATAAGTTATATAACTTATTTATGTTACTTATTTGTCTTAATATCAATAATATAATCCTTATGCCTATTTAGGATTGCTTTAGATTTCTCGTGATATGGATTTCTTTTCCTTAATTTCATACAACCTTTTGTATGACATTCTAGAAATATAAATCATTTAACTAAATAAGGAAACAATTGCCTTATATTATTAAATAAAATAATAACCATAATTATTCTAGAAAAAGAATTAAAAGAATTATTAAATTCTTAATAAGGAAAATAAAATTAATAACTAAACTAAATGGCAACAATTGCCTTTAGGCTAGTCTATTTCTTTGTTTCAAAATTAGAAGCTTATTCTTGCTTCTTATCCTTCAATGCAATGAGATAAACCTTGCAATTCCTTCTCCAATGTCCTTCCTTCCCAAAATGGTGACACTTCTCTTTATCCTTGTTGTCACCTCTAGTAGCCTTTAAAGCTTCCTTGGGTATATGGGCTTTCTTTCAGTTTTTCTTGTTAGTCTTACTCTTAGCAGCCGTAGAAGGTTCTACCATTAGCACAACTCCCTTTTGCTTCTTTATGGTGCCCTCTACGGTCTTTAACATAGTAAGAACTTCGAATATTGTAGTATCTAACTTATTCATATGAAAGTTTATAACAAACTATGAATAATTGTTAGGTAAAGATTGCAAAATTAAGTCTATACTTAATTTATGGTCCATCATAAAACCAAGACGCCCTAGATATTTAACATATCCAAGCATCTTTAGTCCATTTGCATTCATAGATGCACCTTCAGTCATTTGCATCAAAATAATTCCTTTGAGGTCTATTATCTTTCAATCCTTGACTACTCATTAAACGTTTCCTTCAAATGTAAGATGACAGTTTGAGCATCCATATTCTCTTGTTGTCTTTATAGTTTAGAAGTCATACTTCCTAACATCATACAAACAACTTGGTCATCGTCTTCTTAACGCTTTTTATACTCTTGGACCACCTGCTCGATCGCATCTGCAATAGGGAGATGCAATGAAGGTGTATTTAGCACATAAAGCTTCTTTTTTTTTAGAGTAATTCTCACATTGTGATGTCAATTAAGAAAGTTCGGCCTAGTAAGCTTGTTGGTGTCAAGGATACTACACAAAGATTAATTGCCACTCATCTTTTCTTACAACCTCCCAATATAAAGATAAACGAATATAAGTTAATTTATATAAGTAACTAGTGAAGGTCTTGCAACTAGTTACTTAAGCTCCCACTATTTTTCTATATAAATTAATAAACCTCACTATCAGTTCGAGATGTTAACGATTTAGCTATCCTAGTGGGCTAGAATCCCATCTATTTTAATATGACCTTAAGTTTGCTCAACAAACTATACTAAAATAAATTAGGTAGACAACTATTTGTCAATTTTATCTCTATACAACTTCTAGATCAATTAGGCGACAACAAAGTTTGTCTACACATATTTTATGATCTTCTAAACATCATATTTGTTTCACCTAACTCATGCCTCTATCTTCATATGATCAAGGCTTTGCGCATCCAAATTATATAAGATAGTTAAGTAAGGCCCATAAATTAAAATAGAGAATATACCCAAGTAATAGGTAACCTTGAGTTTGCTCAACAAATTGACCTACGAACAAGGCTCTCGTTTCTATTTTAATTATGAAATGCAACTTAGTCATTTTCATAACATGTGACTTAATATTGAACAAGGAATTTGTTATTAAGCGGTGATTAAAGTCTCATGCTTTGGTATGAACATATAAAAATCGAATATAAAGGTTTCATGCTTTAGCATGATCATGCACATATCATATACCACATACATAATATAAGGGATGATAGGGTTTAGGACTTTCTAAACTACTATGGATGATTATGGACTTTCTAAACTAGTTATCTCAAGTTATCAAAGATAACTAGATGGTCAAAACCTAGGTATTGCCTTTATGATCTCCAAGTCTTGGATCAATATCCTCTTCATCTCCATTTGGGGCCATATTTGTATCTGGATTACAAAATAAAATTCTATCTAACTGTTCTAAAAATATAACTATTACATAAGATATAGAAAGAGCTTGAGTTGCATTTAAGGGGAATCAGATGAGAAAAGAATTTTACAACCCAGAGAAAATTAGAGAAAGGTAAGGAACAAAATCCTTATTTCAAAAATACCAAATCAAAGCATTCAACCATTCAACACAATCACATTGATCTTTATAGTCTATAACCATCCATCATACCAAATATAGTCATATTATATAAAGCATAAAAAGGATCAAGATAGCATACTTCAAGTTATTTGATCATAGCATACAATTAGGACTAAATAGGGTATGGAGAATTAAAATAATGAAATTGCATGATCTAGATCTGATGTTCTTCCTCAAAAGGCTCGCCATTAGACCAAGAATACACATAGGCCAAACTCAACAAGCAATACCCACACTATGCGCATGACTCATCAAATCAACACTTGATTTGTATGTTGTGTTCAAATATGATGTTCAAGAAGATCAAACCTTTAATTTCTAAAAATATAAAGGTTCATTATTCGTCCTTTTAAATCATATTCATATCTTTCCAAAATTAAATCAAATCAAAACCCATACACATCTGCACATTCCAAACCCTTAAGATGTGTAGTATGTGTATAGTTTTGGTTTGATCATCAAGAATCCAATTTCAAATTGTTTTAAATGAATTTTGAATATCAGATATTCAAGAAAAGTTATAACAATTACCTATGCATATATTTCAATTAATTTGTCCATCCAAATTTGGTTAGAGATTGGGTATTGATGATTACATCAAAGTTGTCTATGTGCATGACATACAATCCCAATGCCCAAACCCTAATCAAACGAGATCCAAAAATTCTAAAAACTTCTAGATCATAAGTTATATCCCTTAGGGTTCATATGCCACCAACTTGTTCCAACCTTAACCTTGCTGCCCCATATGCATCTCTTTCTATATATGGCCTTTAATTAAAGTTCTTAATGATTTAGGTTTCTACAAAATCCTAACTTACATTAAGTCGGGTTTGTTATCCTAAATGGAAATTAATTAATATAAGAACTAATCCATGGTTAATAAACCCATATGTCAGCACCTATTTTCTAGATCTAGAAATCGAGGGAACTATGGAAAATCCTGGGAGACTGAGGACGGGTGAATCTGAGGTTAGGATTGAGGTTAATCCAGCCTAAATTACCTTTTTAAAATCAATTTGGAGTTAATTGTCAAGAAAAACAAAGTTTGAGGATCAAAACGAGAGATTTCACAAATTTAGGGACCTAATTGCAAATTTCTTAACTTTCCATGTACAGAGCCGACTGGCTCTACATAGTGCTTATTAGGGCATTTTTGCTTCGACATCATTTTTCTTAATGATTTTACGTCTAGATACAAATTCTAGAAGGTTTTGACGATAATCATAGATTTTTAATAATATTTATTTAAATTTAAATAATTTGTTTTGGATATTTATCAACTTATTTTTAAAGATTATCAATTCCCAATGGAAACCCTACCTCTATAAATAGAAAGAGGTATCTAGGGCTAGGGCTAACAACAAAAAATAAAAAGAATCAACATAGAGAAAAAGAGAGGAGAAAAGCAAGAGAAAACAAGAAAGAATAGAAGCTAGATCGAAAGAAAAAATAAACATTCATCATTAGGCATAAGGTTTAAGTCACTAAGAGAGAAGGCCACTAAGCAAGAACTAGTTCTTGGAAACCTTTTTTAGTCGATAGAACTACATCGACTAATCTTCAATTCAACTGCATCTTCATCACCTAAGACTCGCAGAACCATCAACTACGGTGACAACTTGAGAGTTCCTCCAAACATGCATCCATCATCATCCTAAAGTGGTCTTCTCATTTTTGTTTATTTGTCTGCTTTTTAGAAACATGATTAAGGTTAATTTTATTGTTCTAGTTTTATAATTAATATGATTTGATTAGGGTTTATTATGAATCTGTGTGTTATTAATTTATTGGGTTTTGAAATATGATAATAATAACATTAGGATTTAGAATATGATTATATTGCCAATTGGGATTTTGAATCTCACTAGTACATGCATAGGATTACATGATTATATTTCTAGTTTGATGATTGTTTTATAATTAAATTAGTTTATTAGGATTATATGATTAAACTGCCGTCTTGTTTGTTGTATGTTCAATTTTTAGGGTTTGCATAGTTTTTAGGGTTTTTGATTCAATTGATTGATTTCTATTGTTTTATTTTATTTTTATTATTTCTTTCACATTCTAATTCTTTTTACCTTTTGTGCATGTTAAAATAGGCTTTGAGGACGCGAGGAATACACTAAAACTCGAAAAAGTCTGCCTGAATATCCCAAAGCCGATCGGCTCTACACATTTTTGTCCCAATTTTTGGCTTTTTACATATTTTGATGTATTTCCTTCAATTTTGTGTGTTGTATTAAATCTTAGGGCTTTTACTTTGCAGTTTTAGTTGTAGGTCGGGTTGTAATAGTTAGGTTTATATTTTTGCTCTTTATTTTTTGTCTACTTCATGGTGATGTATAATAAATAACTGTGATATGCCTACCTAATTAAAAAATGGACATATAGACTTAGGGCTAAAATTGTACCTAACATGAAAACTGTACTCCAATAGGCTAATCAATATTAATTGGACTTAAACTCTAAAATTGAAGTAGACTATTGGGCTTTGACATATCTTAGTTAGGATTGGGCTTTACTAAAATTAGTTTAACATAAAACGAGCATTGTCATAATAAGTAGTCCACTAGGCCTAAAGGTTGGAAATCAAAAGCATAATTTGTAAATGGGCTATAGACTAAGTGGGCTATATACATAATTAATTAGTAATTTAGATTAACAACTCTAATATGGGTTGGGCTTGAATAAAATGGGTTAGGCCTAAGTGAATTATGTGTGTTATTTGGTATGCCTATATATGAACTGCTTGTGTTTATAGGGAATAATTTGTTAAACAATAAAATTAAAGACTAATATATACAAATAAGGAAGTTGGCTTCTAGATCCATTTTTGGAGTTGTGGCGTAAGCTTCCTTATAGAACCTAAGAAATGCCACTCATTAGTAAAAGTGTCTCGGTGATTACTCGGATGGCGACTCCCATCTCCCCGCTAGTCATAGTGACAAATTAGCATGTTATCGATTAGGTTGAAAAGCCTTATAGTGTTGTAGTCACTAAAGACACTTGGGTGCGCACCAAAAATTACCGCCTATAATGGAGACTCCACTGAGGATAAGAGAAGCCAATTTTAGTGCATGTTTGTCTATAATTTTATTATTTAACATCTCATTCTTGCATTATTACACCATTAGCACACACTGTACAGTCCCTATAGCCCCGATGATGTCGATTAGTGGTTCTTTTGTTCCACTCAAACCCTAGAATTGTGACACTAGCCAATCATCACTTACAAGTAATGAATAAATTTCCTTTATCACATGGACCCTTAAATGGGTAGATGAGTCAAGGAAGAATACCTTACACTTATGGGAGCCTTTTATCCTTACCTAAGACTCATCCCATGGTAATAACAGTAGTAATCTTCCTTAGGAACCTTGCTGCTTGCTATTTGAAATGTTTCTCATTATAAGTTTCTAAAGCCCAAATATTAAAGGCCTTGGCTCAAAATGTGGAACTAGACCATAGGCCTAAAATATGCAAGCTTTTATACTTATACTGGAAAACATTGTCTTGTTTATTTTAAATCTGCTTTGAGAGCTTATGGCATGCGTGTCGAGCCTACTATCCCCTGTTGATAGAAAGCTCATACCCAAAATCCTAAGGAAGAAAGACCTACCATGAGCTGTGTGCGGAAGTAATAAGGTTGGAAGGATGAAAAATGTATATTATTATGTGTGCTAACCCTCTTTCTTTTTAACTTTATGCATTGCACATGCATCATACATCTCACGTAGCACATGCATCATATTAACCTATTTTAGCCATATAGATTCTCCTATGGGTTGAAAGAGGCAAGATAGTGGGAGATTGGAAGGAGTGCCTATTTCTCTGAGAGCCTGAGTTGTATTAGAGCACCTTGAAAGACCAAGACGCCAAGCTACTGAAGAGATGGCTAACGAGAGAGCTAATGAACAAGATGTTGAGATCCTCAAGAAGCCGTCATTGACGGTTTGAGGGGTGTGATTCGGGAAGAGCTCCAGCAACTCTTAGTTGGGATGGCTACAAACCAAGAACCACCTGCTGCTCCCATTGCATCGACTAACCCCCTATTGTTGTTAACCCGGTCGTGGTTGCCGCTGCAACTGCCATTATTGTCGCAGCTAATGCTAATGTTGAAGACCTAGCTAGAAGGGGAGTGCCTCGGAAGTTTTGTGACTTTGATGAGTTCATGCTAGACCAGGCTAAGAGGGAGACTGCCCTTGCCACAAATTAAGCTATGAATAGCCTGAGCACCAGGCTTGACAACATGCAAGGTATACTGGAAATCCAAGGTTTGGACCCGACCTATTATTTCAAAGAGCTAGTTTTGATAGAAGAAGACAAGCTACCTGCAAAATTCAGAATGCCCGAGATGAATAAGTTCAACGGGACTGGTGACCGGAAGGATCAGTTGAAGCAGTATGTAACTATCAACGGGAACTATTCAGCTAAGCAGGATCCAAATTGTCCAACTCTTTGTGCTGTTTCTTGAAGGGCCCGCTGTCAACTGGTAACACCGTTTGGAAGAATCTCCCAAAGCTGAATGGCGCGATTTATGTAATTATTTTATCAAACAATATGATTACAACACTCATTTGAAAGTATCGATTAGGGATCTCAAATCCACCAAGCAGAAGCTAAATGAGTCCTTTGATTTCCTTACCAGATGGAGGAATAAGGCTGGATTGATGAAGAACAAGCCCTTTGAAAAGGACCAAGTCCGTATGGTGGTCCAAAACATTCTTCTAGGATGGATTAAAAGGTTGCAGATGATGAGCCCAAAAACCTTCATGGACTTGTATGATGATGGGCCACAAGTCGAGAAATTTGAGAACGACAAAAGAAAGACTATAAGAACTGGTGGTAGGGCAAATTGTTGAGCTGGAGGGAGCAGGACCCTGGATGTGAATGTTGTGCAACAACTAAGAAAGTTTTCCAACTTCAAATGACCTCTCTCTAAGATCTTTAAGAGATTGGTACAGAATGGCATGCTCCAATCTACTACCCTCAAGAACCCACCAAACCCTAACACATCTAGATATAAACTTAATACCTACTGTAAGTTCCACCAAGCACCTGGCCACTACACCGACAACTACATTCCGCTAAAGCAAGAAATCCAAGACCTTATCGATGCTGGAAAGCTCACTGACCCGGACCAACCCAGTACTAGAAGATACCCCTTACCAAACTACAACAACACACCACCCCCAAACCAAGTGTCCATGATTAACCCCGATTTCAGCGGAGAGGAGATCATGAACTCTTTTGTAAAAATACCCCAACCTGAGCTAGAAGCCAAACTAGATAGCCCATAAAAACCTTCACCGAGCTGGGGCATCGCTACCCGTGGCATTCTATCACTTAAAATAGGGCGGGAAGCTTAAGCCCCAATCGCTAGAAGACAGTCCTAAGCCTCATAATGGTTAGTGTTGTGAGTATCACTAGGCTTTTGGGCATATAATGGACCACTGCAACTGTCTTAGGCATGAGATCTAGGACTTAATCGACTTTGGAGAATGGGAGGTTAGGCAACTTCCTCGATGTGAGTATGGACTTGCTAGGGAAGCCCTCACAAATTTGACTTCAAGGTCCAATATTCGAGGCCTCTGTTGACCGACATTTGAATTGAAGATATTATGCCAAGTGGTTGGGGATTAGATGACGATCAAGCCACTTGTGAACCTTGTCTCTTGGAGGTTTAGAAAGAAGGGAAAAAGAAGTCGGTCATGGCTATTGACATCTAGTATAGCTCTATCAATGAGTGTGAAGTTTAAGACGCTAAGGCTAAGGACATCTGTACAGACAGTGTTTTTGAGACTGAGCTAGCGAGTAAGGGTAAGGAAGCTGGGGTACAAGAGCTGAAGCAAGATAAGCAAGCACCTGAAGACGGGGATGCTACATTGTTAAAACGATGAAAGAAAGAGAAAAAGACATCTAATATCTAGGAACTACTGATGCATTCATCGGACCGCATAAAGTCTCTAATTCAGGACTTGTCTAGTATAAGTGTTAGCACAGTAGCTACCCCTGAGGAGATGATAAAAAAGTAATTAATAAGACCATCGGGATGATCACCTTGTTGGATGAAGACCAACCACTTGAGGGAAAAGACCACAATAAGGCCCTTTACATAGCAGTAGAAGTCAAGGGGTAAAGAACTCCATGTGTGATGATTGATGATGGGTCAACCATCAATGTGTGGCCTTCTCGCATACTCTCTATGTTGGGGATGACTACGAAAGACCTGAAACCATCAGATATGGTTATAAGGGCCTATGATGAGACAAAAAGATATGTGGAAGGGACGTTTTCGACACTGGTGAAGACGAGTCCTATCGAATCTTGGGTGGAGTTCACCGTCCTAGACATCCCGATAACTTTCGCATTGTTATTAGTAAGGCCATGGTTACATGCCCTAGGAGGAGTCCATTCCATAGTACATCAGAAAGTAAAATTCTCTAATGAAGGCGAGATCATCACTACTAATGCCAAAGGTGGTAAGGTTGTCTCAACTATCTAAGAAGCCTCAAAGAGTTGGAAGCCCCTAGTGGATTCTAAGTTGTTGTTCTCTGTGAAGACTACATGGATCCTAAAATGACCAATATGTTTAAGAAAATGAACTTCATGCCTGGAATGGGGCTGGGAAGGAATCAGCAAGGTAACGTGGAGCTGCTGGACTTAAAAGGTAAGAAGACTATACGAGGATTGGGTTATTTAGAAGAGGGAAATGAGGGCAAACTATGAGCAGCAGTTTCGGGTGCGCACCCCAAGTGTCTTTAGCGACTATGGCATTATAAGGCTTTTCAACCTAATCGGAAACACACTAACTAGCCATTGAGAGTAGCGTAGAGATGGGAGTCGCCACCCGGGTAATCATCAGGACACTTTTACTAATGAGTAGCATTTCTCAGATTCCATAAGGAAGCTTACACTACAGAGTCCAAAGATGGATCCAGAATCCAACTTCCTTATTTGTGTATATTAGTCTTTCATTTTATTGTTTAACAAATTATTTCTTATAAATAGAAGCAAACTATACATAGGCATACCAAATAACACACATAATACACCTAAGTCTAGCCCATTTTATTCTAGTCCAACCCATATTAGAATAGTCAGCCTAATTTACTAGTCAATTATGCATGTAGCTCTCCTAGTCTAGCCCAATTACTTGTTATACTTCTTGATTTCCAGCCTTTGGACATAATGGACTACTTATTATGAGAAGGCCCATTCACTGTGATCCTAATTCTAATCAAGCCATGATCCTAATTAAACATGACAAAGCCCGCTAAGTCTACTTAGATTTTAGGATTTTAGGCCCAATTTATATTGATTAACCTATTAGACTACCAGATTCATGTTAGATCCAATTTTACCCCTAAGTTTATGTGGCCCATTTTAATTAATGAATCATATAACACATATTTTATTAAGCATACAATAAAAAAAATAAAGCAGAAAGTAAAATCTAATTATTACAACCTGGCCTACAACTACGATTACGAAAGAAAAATACCTAAAAGCTATATAGAAGCCAAAATACATAAAAAATATCCAAAAAGCAAAAAATATTGGCTGGGGATGAACAACCGATCAACTCAATGTGTAGAGCCGATCGGCTCTAGGGTTTTCAGGCTAGTTTTTATCGTTCGTCGGTACATTTTCACATCCTTAGAGCTGAATTTCAGATGCACAGACATTTAAATCAATTAGAATAAAAGAAAATAGGATAAAGACATTGAAATAAAAGTAGCATAAGTCAATCGAACGATCAAAATCCTAAACTGATAAAAAACATCCTAAGTATAGTAGACTAACATATGGCAAATCAATCAAGCAATCATGTTTAACATGTTTAATTACCTAATCATAATGGAAAAAAGAAATCTAAACATTAATCCTATAATATGTTTCTAATTAGATCTAAAATCTTAATTGACAAAATATCATATTTCAAAATGCTAAATTTCTTATTATCAAATCCAAAACCCAATTAACATGCATATTCACAAAAACCTTAATCTAATCATGTTGATCATAAATCAAAATCATAATCATGTTTCTAAAAATAAATAATTAAAGTAAACAAAAAGTAACAAAAGAACCGATTTTATGATGATGGTGAATATATGATTGAAGGAACACTCAAGTTGTCACCGTGAATGTTGGATCTGCGAGTCTCAAGCGATGATGATGCGGTTGAATCAAAGACTGGGTAGGAATCCAGTGCTGGATCTAACTTAGAGAAACCTTCTGTCGATTTAGAAATAGTTTCCAAAAATGATTCTTTCTTCAGTGGCTTGTTTCTTAAAACTATTCTTTCTTTAGTGGCTTGAATCCTCTATTGTCAAACAAGAATGACAGTCTTTCTCTTTCTTTTCTCTCTGGATTTTATTTCTTAGTGTCTCTCAAGTATCAATCTCACTTACTATAAATTTTCAGCTTTTGATCCTTCCCTTTAAATCCTAGTTACCTTTTTCTATTTATAGAGGTAGCTTTTCAAGGGAAACCCTAAAAGAGGTGATAGATTTTAGGAATATATTGATAGATATCTAATTTTATTCTTAAAATTTAAATAATTATCGATAAAAATGATTATTATCATCAAAGAAACCTTCTAGAATCTATATCTGGATGTGAAATCATCATAAAATGATGTTGGAGTGAAAAAGACCTTATTGGCTTTGTATAGAGGGAGGTTTGAAACTTGCAAATAGGTCTCTGAATTTGTAAAAGCAGCCATTTTGTCCCTCAAACTTAATATTTTCTAACAATTAGGTCCAACTTGATTTTAAAAAGATAATTCCGGCTAGATTAACCTCGACCCTATCCTTGAATTCACTTTTCCTTCACCTTTCGAGACTCGAGAAGGCAGTAACTTTCATCATATGGTTTTTCATTTTTCCCTTGATATCTAGATCATTAAAAGGGGTGCTAACACAAACAAAAGGGTAAGACTCTAAAAGGCATGTTCATCCAGGAGTACAAGCCCTATGCTAAGGAGTCGGAACCTATTAATGTAGCTGGGATTGAGGTACCAGGATTCAAAATTTTCAAGAACCTAATTATTGACAGGATGTTCTAGTTGAATATCAAGGAAGTCCGAGAAAAGGTCACCACTAAGATGAAGAGCTGAAGCTAGAAGAGTTCACCGCTCAGCTGGAGAAAATAAGCCAAGAGGAACTAGCTGCTTTTATTCAAAATAACATTATTAGTGTTTTTTATGATGATGTAATAACGTCTGACATTTATAAGGATGATGTTTCTTTTCTTTCCAAGATCAATGATATGAATGATTTTGCTTACTTGTGTGATGTTTTTCCTGATGGTAGTGTGCATTTTAATAATCATGACATGTGCATGTTTGACATTAATTCCATACAAATTGATGCATTTAACTTAGGCACAGATGCAAATCCACGGAACATTTTGATAGCTCATGATATAACTCCTGAAGAGATGAGAGAATTTGAGAGAATAATAGAAAGAAGAAAAGCAATATTTGCTTGGACCTATGACGACATGCTAGGTCTGGATAAGAAAATAGTAGAGCACCATATCCCTACTCATCCGCATATCAAGCCGGTCAAATAGAAGATGAGAAGATTAAGGCTAGAATGGGCAGAGAAAATATGATAAGAGGTTGCTAAGCAGGTTAAGACCAATTTCCTCGATGTGGTTGACTACCTCGAATGGTTGGCAAACATTGTTATAGTTTTGAAGAAGGATGGTAAGGTTCAAATGTGCATAGATTATAGGGACTTGGACAAGGCATGCCCTAAGGATGACTTTCCTCTTGCTCACATAAACATAATAGTTGACAGTGCTGCTTCAAAATGCGATATACTCCTTTATGAATGGGTTCTCCAAGTACAATCAAATCATGATGGCAGTGGTGGACAAGCTAAAAAATTCATTTATCACTAAAAGGAGAACTTACTATGACAAGGTTATGCCTTTTTGGACTAAAGAATGCAGAGCAACTTATCAAAGAGCGGCCACTATCTTGTTTCATAATATGATGCATAAGGAGGTGGAGATGTATGTTGATGACATGATGTTAAAGCTGGAAACAAGGGAAGGGCACTTTTAGGCTCTTGATAAGTTCTTAGGACGAGTGGAAATGTATAACTTGAGACTCAACTCAAAAAAGAGTGTATTTGGAGTTACATCAAGGAAGCTGTTAGGGCACATAGTGAGTCAGCGGGGCATAGGGATCGATCCGAAGATGGAGAAAGAGGTCAAAGGTTTTTCGGGACGCTTACAATACATCAACAGGTTCATTTCCAAGCTCATAATGGTTTGTGATCCTATCTTTAAGCTTATAAGGAAGCATCAGCCTGTTGTGTGGGATGAACATTGTTAGAAAGCCTTCGACAGAATTAAAGAGTATCTAATAAAGTCGTCGGTACTCAAACTACCAAAGGATGGCAAGCAGCTGATCCTATACTTGGCCTTGGAGGAGGAAGCCATGGGAGCAATGGTAGCATAGTGCAGACCCAATGATGTAGAGCATGCGGTCCATTATCTCAATAAGAAGTTGTTGCCTTATGAGTCAAAGTATAACCTCGTGAAAAAAACATGCCTAGCCATGATATGGGCTATAAGGAAGTTAAGACATTACTTTCAGTCTTATAAGGTGTAGGAAATTTCAAAAATAGACCCTCTGAAGTACTTATTTAAAGCTGCATGTCTTACAGGGAAGCTGGATAGATGGTTAATGCTCTTGACAGAACTCGACATTGAACACATGACCAAGAAAGTAGTCAAGGGTAGGTCATAGTTAAGTTCCTAGCCCAAAATGCGATTAAGGGGACGACCCTTGGGATTTGGAATTTTCTGATGAGAATCTGGGGGCAATCGAGATCTAGGAGTGGAAGATGTACTTCAATGGAGTTGTAAACGCAAGAAGTTCAAGCTTGGGAGTAGTTTTGATCACGCCAAAAGGGGGGATGCTGCCAATGGCCAAGAGATTGGAATTTAAAGTGACAATAACATAGTGGAGTACGAAGCATGTTTATTTGGATTAGAAGCGGCCCTGATAGTAGGAGCTAAGAATTTGATAGTCTACAGAGACTCCATGCTGGTAATCCAATAAGCCTTTGAGGAATGGAAAGTAA